>NC_089884.1:0-2500 GCF_040182565.1 Anser cygnoides | reverse complement strand
TAGGGTTAGGGTTAGGGTTAGGGTTAGGGTTAGGGTTAGGGTTAGGGTTAGGGTTAGGGTTAGGGTTAGGGTTAGGGTTAGGGTTAGGGTTAGGGTTAGGGTTAGGGTTAGGGTTAGGGTTAGGGTTAGGGTTAGGGTTAGGGTTAGGGTTAGGGTTAGGGTTAGGGTTAGGGTTAGGGTTAGGGTTAGGGTTAGGGTTAGGGTTAGGGTTAGGGTTAGGGTTAGGGTTAGGGTTAGGGTTAGGGTTAGGGTTAGGGTTAGGGTTAGGGTTAGGGTTAGGGTTAGGGTTAGGGTTAGGGTTAGGGTTAGGGTTAGGGTTAGGGTTAGGGTTAGGGTTAGGGTTAGGGTTAGGGTTAGGGTTAGGGTTAGGGTTAGGGTTAGGGTTAGGGTTAGGGTTAGGGTTAGGGTTAGGGTTAGGGTTAGGGTTAGGGTTAGGGTTAGGGTTAGGGTTAGGGTTAGGGTTAGGGTTAGGGTTAGGGTTAGGGTTAGGGTTAGGGTTAGGGTTAGGGTTAGGGTTAGGGTTAGGGTTAGGGTTAGGGTTAGGGTTAGGGTTAGGGTTAGGGTTAGGGTTAGGGTTAGGGTTAGGGTTAGGGTTAGGGTTAGGGTTAGGGTTAGGGTTAGGGTTAGGGTTAGGGTTAGGGTTAGGGTTAGGGTTAGGGTTAGGGTTAGGGTTAGGGTTAGGGTTAGGGTTAGGGTTAGGGTTAGGGTTAGGGTTAGGGTTAGGGTTAGGGTTAGGGTTAGGGTTAGGGTTAGGGTTAGGGTTAGGGTTAGGGTTAGGGTTAGGGTTAGGGTTAGGGTTAGGGTTAGGGTTAGGGTTAGGGTTAGGGTTAGGGTTAGGGTTAGGGTTAGGGTTAGGGTTAGGGTTAGGGTTAGGGTTAGGGTTAGGGTTAGGGTTAGGGTTAGGGTTAGGGTTAGGGTTAGGGTTAGGGTTAGGGTTAGGGTTAGGGTTAGGGTTAGGGTTAGGGTTAGGGTTAGGGTTAGGGTTAGGGTTAGGGTTAGGGTTAGGGTTAGGGTTAGGGTTAGGGTTAGGGTTAGGGTTAGGGTTAGGGTTAGGGTTAGGGTTAGGGTTAGGGTTAGGGTTAGGGTTAGGGTTAGGGTTAGGGTTAGGGTTAGGGTTAGGGTTAGGGTTAGGGTTAGGGTTAGGGTTAGGGTTAGGGTTAGGGTTAGGGTTAGGGTTAGGGTTAGGGTTAGGGTTAGGGTTAGGGTTAGGGTTAGGGTTAGGGTTAGGGTTAGGGTTAGGGTTAGGGTTAGGGTTAGGGTTAGGGTTAGGGTTAGGGTTAGGGTTAGGGTTAGGGTTAGGGTTAGGGTTAGGGTTAGGGTTAGGGTTAGGGTTAGGGTTAGGGTTAGGGTTAGGGTTAGGGTTAGGGTTAGGGTTAGGGTTAGGGTTAGGGTTAGGGTTAGGGTTAGGGTTAGGGTTAGGGTTAGGGTTAGGGTTAGGGTTAGGGTTAGGGTTAGGGTTAGGGTTAGGGTTAGGGTTAGGGTTAGGGTTAGGGTTAGGGTTAGGGTTAGGGTTAGGGTTAGGGTTAGGGTTAGGGTTAGGGTTAGGGTTAGGGTTAGGGTTAGGGTTAGGGTTAGGGTTAGGGTTAGGGTTAGGGTTAGGGTTAGGGTTAGGGTTAGGGTTAGGGTTAGGGTTAGGGTTAGGGTTAGGGTTAGGGTTAGGGTTAGGGTTAGGGTTAGGGTTAGGGTTAGGGTTAGGGTTAGGGTTAGGGTTAGGGTTAGGGTTAGGGTTAGGGTTAGGGTTAGGGTTAGGGTTAGGGTTAGGGTTAGGGTTAGGGTTAGGGTTAGGGTTAGGGTTAGGGTTAGGGTTAGGGTTAGGGTTAGGGTTAGGGTTAGGGTTAGGGTTAGGGTTAGGGTTAGGGTTAGGGTTAGGGTTAGGGTTAGGGTTAGGGTTAGGGTTAGGGTTAGGGTTAGGGTTAGGGTTAGGGTTAGGGTTAGGGTTAGGGTTAGGGTTAGGGTTAGGGTTAGGGTTAGGGTTAGGGTTAGGGTTAGGGTTAGGGTTAGGGTTAGGGTTAGGGTTAGGGTTAGGGTTAGGGTTAGGGTTAGGGTTAGGGTTAGGGTTAGGGTTAGGGTTAGGGTTAGGGTTAGGGTTAGGGTTAGGGTTAGGGTTAGGGTTAGGGTTAGGGTTAGGGTTAGGGTTAGGGTTAGGGTTAGGGTTAGGGTTAGGGTTAGGGTTAGGGTTAGGGTTAGGGTTAGGGTTAGGGTTAGGGTTAGGGTTAGGGTTAGGGTTAGGGTTAGGGTTAGGGTTAGGGTTAGGGTTAGGGTTAGGGTTAGGGTTAGGGTTAGGGTTAGGGTTAGGGTTAGGGTTAGGGTTAGGGTTAGGGTTAGGGTTAGGGTTAGGGTTAGGGTTAGGGTTAGGGTTAGGGTTAGGGTTAGGGTTAGGGTTAGGGTTAGGGTTAGGGTTAGGGTTAGGGTTAGGGTTAGGGTTAGGGTTAGGGTTAGGGTTAGGGTTAGGGTTAGGGTTAGGGTTAGGGTTAGGGTTAGGGTTAGGGTTAGGGTTAGG